>NC_056747.1:491055594-491088699 GCF_019279795.1 Protopterus annectens
ATGGTGAGATATAATAACTGTAAAAAGATTAAAGAATGTAATGATTTTTATGGAGATTGTCTATTAGAAAATTGCTAGTTAAGACAAATATGCCATACAAAAAAACAAGATAGAATATGTAATAAATGTGGAGAGTTTGAGACTATTGAGCATGTGTTTTTGAAATGTGGAAGAGTTAATAATTTGTGGAAAGAAATATGTAAAGATAATAGGGTGAAAAGTTTGTTAAAATATGAATAAATAAATATGGACATAATAGAATTTGGTTATGGTGCATGTAAACAGGAAGACATGAAGAAAATGGACAGAATAATATCTTATGCTTCATGGACTATATGGAACAAGTGACTAAATGAAATTAAATACAATGGAAAATGAACTTTGACAAAGATGTTGGAAAAAATAATGTTTGGGCTGTGGATAAAAGAGTGGGGGGAAATGCTTAAACTGAAGTTTATAATGCATGGAGATCTGTAAATAGATGTAAATAATATGTATTGTATATATCAATAAAAATACCTACTCTTTGTATGAGCGATCATACAGGGATACAATTCAGCATGGCACTTCCTGTCATCTGTTCCAAGTGCAAAGACGGCTGGAAGAAGCAGAAAGCCTGGAGGAGAAGGAAAGTGTAGTAGTTCTGATGGAGAAGGGAAACACTGTTAATCAAAAAGCTATTGAAGCTTAAATGGTAGAGGAGGAGGCATTGGAGGAGGCCAGGAAGGAAGAGAATGGGAGCGATGTAATTGAGACAAAAGGAGGGGAAAAATGGGTAGAGGATGGCACTATGCTGGATTCCAAATATATTTTTCAGCAAAATCTGTTTGCAACGGATATTTTAACAACAGGATGTGTTGTTACAACCCACCAATTGAGAGGGTTGCAGGATGTCTACTTAAAAGAAGTAATAGCTCAAACCAAGCCAGACAGCAAAAAGGCAGCATCATGGGGAGAGATGATGGAAAGAATTCAAGAGAATGAAAATACTCAAGAGAAGAAAGAAGAAGAGAGATTATATGCACAGACAGTGAGAGAAGGTGAAAGAAAAAAATGAAGTTAGAAGAAAATTTTGTGTAAGGATAAGCAACAAGATGGAGAAAGAGCAAGGCAGGTATGAGGTATGGGAGAGCATTATAGCACCACTAGGGATAAAACCCAGAGAGGTAAGAGCCTTTATTTGTATTAATAAGGATACATTCTGTAACATTTTCTTTGAAGAGGCTCAACATATGAAAACAATTTATATAGCAATATAATGAAAGAAAAGACATTAATCTATGAAACTCGTATGTAATAGAGACTTTTAACATAGAAGCCAAAAACAAAGTGTTTGTGCAATTTAGAACTGAAATTGAAAGAGATAATTTGAAAGAGTATTTAAAAACCATATGTAGAAACATTTTGCATGTCACAAACATATATGATAATAGAGGCTTATGGACTGGGTGGTGGGAATGTGGTGTAATACTGAAAATGCAAGATGAAAAAACTTTGCATTTACCTAATACATTTAACACTGAAGGAAATAAAGGTGTAGTGAGATATTGCGGACACCCGGAAACATGTTTTCTATGTGGCAAGGATGATCATTTAATTAACAACTGTGATAAAAAAAAATGTTTTATATGTGGAAAAATGAGTCATGAAGCAAAGAAATGTGAACCGAGGTGTATAAAATGTGAAAAGATAGGTCATTCTTGGATGGATTGTACAGAACTGGAAAAACGTACACAAGAAACAATAGCAGTACTTAACAAGAAAATAAGGAAATTGTATTAGACAATGTAGAGTAAATACAAAATGAACACGTAAATGAAGTTGAAGTAACAGTGAATGTGAAAGAGAGTATAAATGAAATAAAAGATAAGGAAGGAAATGAGGAAGAAGAAAGAAGTAATTCAAGTGATGAAGGAGAAAGTAAATGGGTAAAAGCTAGAAACAAAAGAGGTTCCATAGGTAAAAGACAGAAATTGTAAGTTCAAAAGGTAACTGTAGGAGAGAACAAAAAAAGAAAATGATGAAGAATAAAATTCATCCATTATAGTGAGAATCTTAGCTGTTAATGTTAATAGCATGAAGAATATTCATCGTAGGTTAGGAGTATTAGAATGGTGTATGACATTAGATATGGATATCGTAGCACTTACAGACATTAGAATAACAATAGATGAAGAAAGAGAGCAAATAAATGGCTAATGAGAAGGCAAAGTAATTTGGAATTTAGGTAGTGAAAAATGCTCTGGTATAGTCATCCTTTGTAAAGAATGGGAAGATATTTTAGATTATACAATGGTATTCATTTGAAGAATAGTAATACTAGACATAAGGTATAAAAATAACGTTTATAGGGTAATTAGACTTTATGCATATACCTTACAGAAACAAAGCAAAATCATGTTTAGAAAAATAATGGGTCTTGCAAATTTAAACATTCAGGTAATCATAATGGGTGACTTTAATTGTGATTTAAGACATATACATAAAGGAGGAACAGATGGTAAAGTAATTCTAGATATGATTGAATATAACAAAATGTACTTATGGGAATATAAGAATTGGACATACAAAATAAGCAATTTAAGAACCAAAATTAACTATTTTATAGTTTCAGACAGCTAGATTATACTGCTTCAAGGGTGTAAAATCATAGGATTTTCAGACCATTTAGCCATATGGCTAGAGATACAAGAAAAAAAGGAATTATATAAAGCTATGCAAAGGAATAAAAATAAGTAATGAGTCAGAATTGAATGAACAGGCGAAGTATATAATACTACAGTTATGGCAAGATCACATGAGAGAATTTTATAAAGACTGGACGAGTTGGTGGATGGCAAAAACTGAAAAGACTGCAGCATTTTGATATATATAAGAAAATTTGTAACCAAATATTCAGAAACGTAGCAAGTAATAGTGAAGAATTTATAGAAAAAAAGAAAGATGTATGAAATGAATCAAGAAAAAATAAAAGAAGATTGTTTAAACAAAGATACTTTTTAGGAAAGAAAATAGCACCAAATTTAAGTAAAATGTTTAAAGAAAATATATTAAAAGAATTAAAAAGATGGAACAGGCAACATACTAGATACTCAAGAAATTATGAAAACAGTTGAATATATAGTAGAGACATTTTCAATAAGTGACATTACATTCAAAGACAGATGGGAATTAAGGTAACTGAAGAAAAGAATAAAAGGATGAAGGAAAAGATTATAATGATAGAATTAGAAAATGTGCATAAGACAGCAAATGTAGAATCAGCTACAGGAATAGATGGAATTAAATATGTAATGTACAAAACATGCAAGAATGGCAAAAAGAATATTAGAAGTAATGAATGAATGGTTTGTGAAAAGGTATAAATGATGAAAAGATGTGCTTAGTGGTAATGAAATTAATGTGGAAAAAGTGAGAAAAAAATGGATATAAGAAATTGGAGACCATTAGTACTGAACAATATAGATTATAAGATTTTCATGAAAATAATAGAAAAAAAGAATAGCAAACAAGGTTAGTAAATTATTATCTGAAACAATCTTTGGAACTAGAAGTAAAGGAAGTCAAGAACTGTTAATATTAATAAGAGAATTGGTAGATGGCAAACAGAATTAAAAATATTGATGTAAAAAAGCTTTTGACAAAATTCAGCACAGAGCATTGTGGGAAATTGTAGAGGAATATAACATAAGTAATAAAATTATAAGTATTCTGAAGTCAGTCTACATGGAAAATAAAGTAAGATTAGTAATCAATGAATGGATAAGTGAAACTATAAGACTAAAAAGTGGTATCAAAAAAGGATGTCCAACCAGAAGTATTTTATTTGCATTAATTATGAATGCAGTGGTCACTGAGATTAATTTGATAGGCTAAATACCAAACAACAGAAGGAATTATGATTCCACTTATGTTTAAATATGCAGATGATTTAGTGTCAATTTAAGAATTCAGAATGGATGAAAATAGTCATAGAAATGTTCAACAAATAACTGAAGGTGCTAGGATTGACTATTAATAAAGAAAAAAGTAAAGAACTTGGTTTTTTGGTGGAAATGCAAGGCATTAAAGTTAACGAAGAAGAGATAAAAATCTTAGGAATAAAGTTTGGAAATGAACAATTAAAAGAACAACAGTGGAGAGATACGATACAATGCGAGGTCTTTGCATATTGTGGAGAACATTTAGGCTGTCACACAGGAAAAAGGGGGTCTGAATGGAGAGATGAAAAGTCAGCAAAGGAGAGTAGTAGTGCTGAAATTGAATTCATCCTCAAGACTTGGTGAGTATCTTTGCGAGGTGGACCCTGTTTTCACAAAATCTCACTAAGGCAACACTGATATATAGACTGTAGTTTTATAATGCATATCATGAACAAAAGTAGTAAAAGATTGAGAGAGAGAGCTGAGTGCACAAGACCCAAGATAAAAAAGTGCCCAATCCTGGTAGGTGCACTGGTGCCAGGACTGGAAAAAATGACAGTGTAGAATCCTTAAAATATGGAAAAATTCCTACAGTGGCCAGACCCAGGGGGGTGATGGCCTCCCTGTTGTAGATGTAAGTAGCAGTCCACAAAAATCACAAGAACGGATAGGCCAAAGAAGAGCTGTAAAGACGATAGAGTGGACTATTGAGGATAAGAGAGAAAATATCTATTGTTACTGTTATGCAAAAAGTCCAGGATTTCCAAACATAAGATATACAAAATGATTAGGAGAGAAATTAGAGGAATGAAAAGTATTTCCACAAGAAAAACTGTCAGAAGCTTCAAATGAAAATTTGCATTCATTAATACAACAGATTTGTGAAAACAGTATATAGATCAAGAAACTTTGAACTGTTTGGAAAAAGAAGCATCTGAGGAAGTGCAAAAATATAAACAACAAAACCTAGATATATTTGAAAAGTATAAAAAAGATATATGGACATGGGAAAGAGAGAGAGATTTTATATGGTGCAGTGTTTATGCAAAGGAGAAAGCCAAATTAATCAATATAAAGAAGGCAGCCTCAACGCTATTCGAAGAGAAATACATGCAAAGACTTCCAGATATGGGAAATTTCACAGTAAAAAAAAAAATCACAAAGATGGAGCATAGAAAAGAAGATTAATAAAGTAGAAGTTAAAAAAATAGAAGTTATGGAATGCCTGTGAAGTGAAGGATTTAGTGTAGAAGATCTAAAACAGGTTACACCACAGCAGGATAGAGTGAGTCCCCAAAGTAAGGAGAAACAGGAAGGTCAGGAGACCTCTGAAGAAGAAATATGGACATGGGAAAGAAAAAGAGATTTAATGTGGTGTAATGCTTATACAAAGGAGAAAGCAAAACTAACCAATACAAAAAGAGCTGCACCAAAAATATTTGAAGAGAAATACAGGCAGAGAAATCTGGACATGGAAAACTTTACAATACAAACAATAAGAAGACAAAGAGGAGAAGTAGAAAAGGAGATTAGTAATGGAGAAGTTAAAGAAATAGAAACTGAGGTAATGGAGTACCTGCAAAGTGAAGGATTCAGTGTAGAAAATCAAATGCAGAAAGCACCACAGCAGGATAGAGGAATGGATATCCAAATTAAGGGGAAACCAGTAGAACAGGACGCAATTAGGTGTTGTATCAAGATATTTCAGAGCCTTCCACATGAAACCAGTATAAACATTCACTTGAAACTAGACGGCAAGGAAAGGAGCAGAAAACTGTGGAAACTCTGATGCAGTCACTGTTGAGGAGTGATAGGCCAGTGAGTTCCCATATGACAGAGCAATGGATGGCACAGGATGAAATTGAAGAGAAGGTGCCAAAGGTAGATGCTATAGAACTTTCTATAGAATGCCCACCGGAAATGGAAAACAAGAGATGTGCCCTCAGTTTGGAAGAAAATGAGCTATGAGAACAGTTGCTTGATTTAACAGACATAGATACATTAAGATCAATGAGAGAAATAGACTGCAGAAGGTCAGTATAACCCAAAAAGTCAAAAGTCTGATGAAACAAATGAATGCAGTAATTAGGACTGTCCATAGAGATCCATGTTATGCAACAGAAGTAAACAGGATATATTACTGTGCTGCTAAATTAATAAATGATAAAGTTCTACCACAAGAACACAGGGTAGTGAGGGAAAGGAAAGGGAGAAATTGAATACCATCATGGAAGTATCGAATAGAGAAAACTATAAAGCAATTAAGACAAGAATTGTCACTGTTAGAAGACTATAGAAGAGGGAATAGATAAAAAACATACTAAGATAGATGTGATAAAAGCAATGTGCAGTATTAGAACAGACCGGGATCTGTCATGCACTATCGCAAATAAACTAAAAATTTCAGCACAGGCAGAAAAACTTAGAAGATACACAGGTAAATATAAAGGAAAAGTACAAGATAAGCAATTTATTGATGACCCAAAAAAGTTTGAGAGAGAACTGGGAAACAAGGTAAAAGGAATTGAAAGACTGCCAAAAAAGAGGAAATAGATACATTTATGAAGATCCTGTCAAACATAACAAAGATGCTAAATGGATAGAATAATTAAAAGAAAGAATAAGAATAATAAAGGTGCAGGATATGAAATGGGATGAAGTATCAGCCAGAGAGATTGAAACAAAATTAAGAAAAGTCTCTAAGTGGAAAACCCCAGGACCAGATGCAGTACCTAACTTTTGATTAAAAGTATTAACATCTTTGCATGAAGATTTAGCCATGAGTAAGAACTGTTATATGCACACCCTGAACAGACACCAGCCTGGCTAACAACAGGTAAAACAGTACTCCTACTTAAGAGTGAACCTGCAAGCTACCCTAAAAATTCTAGACCAATAACTTGCCAATCGACGACATATAAACTATACATGGGAATTGATGCTGACAGAGTTTATAGTTATTTAGAAGAAAACTCAATTATGGCAGTAGAACAAAAGGGCAATAAAAGTCATATGGAACAAAGGATCATTTGTTGTTAAATAGTCATACTGGAGAACTGTAAAAAGGGCAAGAATTTACATATGGCATGGATTGACTATAAAAAAGCCTTTGATAGTATCCCACTTTCATGGATAAAAGAGTGCTTAAAAATGTTAAGATACACCCTACACTGATCGACTACATTACAGTGACTATGAAACAGTGGAAGACCACTCTGTGATTAAGCCATGAGAAAGGACAGATTATTATCTGAGGGATAAAAATTCAAAGAGGGATATTCCAGGGTGATTGTCACCATTGCTATTCTGCCTTGCCATTAACCTATTAAGCTGTTTACTTAACAGCTTAGGCCATGATTACAATTTGGCTTCTAGAAAACAACAAAGTGTGAAGACTTCTCATCTTCTCTTTGTCGATGATGTAAAATTACATAGCTCATCAGATGAGGAATTGAAAGCACAGCTGCAGGTTGTCAAAACTTTTTTTCAGATAATATAAGAATGTTGTTTGGTCTTGATAAGTGTGCAAAAGCAAACTTTAAAGCAGGAAAACTGCATCCCCAGGAAAACATCAGTTTGGGACAAGAATGTGATATAATACAACTGAAGCAAGAGGGAGTATATAAATATTTGGGAATTGAATCAACAATAAAAAATTAACAAAAGCAAATAAAACTTAGTAAGGAATACTTTAGAAGACTTTAATTCTGAAAACAACGTTGACATCTAGGAACAAAATCTAAGCTGTAAACCAGCTTGTCCTTCCTGTCCTAATTTACAGTTTTGTAGTGATTAACTGACCCTAAAAGGTGTTGGATAGATTAGATAGGAAAACAAGAGGAATGCTTCATGTTTACCAAATGATTTATAAAAATTAGTACATACCAAGATTAAATATTCTCCATTCTGTAGGAGGGATGGGCCTCCTTGAAATTGATTACATGTATAGATCAACAATTGTGGGACTCCACACACATTTGCTGACATCACAAAACCCAAATGTAGTGAAAGTTTTGAAACATGAGGAGACTAAATCTAAGATGCCTTCTCTGCTTAATTTAACAAAAGCATATCGGTGTCAAGCAGGAATGGAAATCAAACCAGAAGTAGATAAAAATCAGGCAGCAACTGAATGTGCCAAAAAACAAAAAGAATTTAAGGTGAAGGACAAGATGAGAAGGCAAAAAATGTGGAAAAAGCATAAATATAGTAGCAAGTATAGAAAACTTCTGGAGGATGTTTGATCAGGAACAAACGCCAGAATGGTTAAGAAGAGACAAATTCAAACCAAGAGATGAAAGGTTAATATTGGCAGCCCAAGATAGTGGGCTACGTGCACGCTGGTTTGCAAAGTCCATTGAACATGTGGTAGAAACAGACAAATGTAGGTTGTGTAAAACTGAATTGGAAACATTCACGCACCTTGTTGCTGGTTGTGACATACTAATGGCAGGAGGACTGTATACTGAAAGGTATAATAATGTGGCAAGACTGTTGCACTGGGTATTGTGTAAGCATTATGGTATTGAAGTGGCTGAAAAGCACTGGAAGCATGAGCCACAAAGCATCATAGAAGATGATGTTTATATCACATGGGATTACCCATTACCAGCAGTTCAAAAGATATATGCTAGAAAACTGGATATAGTGGTCCAAGAAAAGAAAACAAAAGTAGCATTGATCTTTGAAATCACTACACCCAGTGACTACACTATCTTGCATATAGAGAGACACAAAGTCATAAAATATCAGGATCTGCAGGCAGAAAAAAGATTAATGTGGAAGAAAGATACCCAGACAATTCGATAGTAATAGGAGCAATGGGTCTTATGAAAAACAATCTACAGTTATATTTAGGTATGTTACCAATCCATGTAACCCCATACGAATTTCAGGAGTCGTCATTACTGGGCAGTGGGCACATTGCAGGTGCTGCGAAGAGCACTTTTGACTGATATCAAAGATTGAGACAATACTAATTTCATGAACTTTAATTCTGCTGTGACTTAGGAATGGGGTCCATTCCTGTCATAGTATTAGAAACCCAAAAGGTTTGGAGAAGTAAAAAAGAAAAAGGCATATCTAAGTAATTCCATAATATTAGGTAAAATTACACATTAAGCTAATGTCTTTACAATTCCGTTAGCAATAGAAAAAGATTTAATGAATGCAATTTTTACATTCATTTGGGCATCAAGACTAAACCCAGTCATAAAAGGCATTCTTTATGCAAGTAACAAAGGAGGAGGGTTGATTTTGTTACACTCAATTGTATATGTTTTTTCATTAAACTTGTATAAAATCTTAGTAAACAGGAAAGCTAAAGAAAAGTTGCTAACAAAAATAATAGAGAAACTTAAAGCAATTTGGGAAAGGCTGGAATATTTAAAAAGAAAGTTCATTGTATGGACATGAAATTATATCAAGAGAAAATACTGTTCTGGAAAATTGATATAGGAAAGATAGAAAAAAATAGGATATATGAAAATATAGTGGAAAAAATTGTATTATGTTTATCCTTGGAAACATATAAGTAAAGAAAAGAACAGAGGAGTAAAAATGAGACTTAATGGGTATAAAAAACATGGAGAATGTACATATTTATTTGTGGAGGTTATCAATAAATAAGCTACCAGTTAAGGCAAACATGCTGTATAAGACAAAAGATAGAATTTGTTTACATTGTGGTGAATTAGAGACAGCTGAACATGTTTTTATAAAATGTAAAAGGACATTTAAACTGTGGAAGGAAATATACGACAAATGATACTTAAAAGAATTGGAGAACATTGAATGTATTAATATGGACATGATTGAATATGGACATTATAAAAATGTAAAACAAGAGGACATAAACTGGATGCAAAATTATTTTGTATAATATGGATAATGGAATGAAAGAATTAATGAAGTAAAATACAGTGGAAAGTTATTACCAGAGATTTTGAAGAAAGTAAAACTTTGGTTTTGGAGAAAAGAGTGGGGGGATTAAAAAATTGAAAGGTCAATATAAATGTAAGAATCGGGTTATAAATACTGTAAATGTAAATAATGTAAATATGTGTTGAAATGTTGTACATAAGATGTATATACTTGTAAATACAATAAAGAACCCCTACTCTTTATTGTTGTGAATGGGGCCCATTTTGGAGGAGAACTTCCTGTTTCCATTCCAGGAGCAGAGGCAGCCCAGAGAAACAGCCAGAAAGATGGAGATAGAAGGAAATGATGGAGTGGTGAAACAAATGGAAAAAAAATATCAAAGCCGGAGAATGTATGCTTGATTGTGGAAATGTTTCAGAGACATTTGTTTAATGGAGACGAGTCAGCAAATGAAGGCTGTGTAATTATAACCCTCCATCTGGAAGGGTTGTGGGATGATTTACTTAAAGAAATAGTTTCGCATAGTAAGTCAGAAAATGGAGATGTTTCCTGGGGTGACATTATAGAGAAAATACAAAAGGAGGATCCAGATGCAATCCTGAAGAATAGTGGTGAGATCGAAAAGAAAACTTATGCAGAGAAAGTAAAAGAAGGCAAAAGTGGATTAGCAGACAGGAAGATGGAAGAAAATGAAAAACAGAAGTGGGTGGTAAAGATTCAAAGTAAAGAAGACAAAGAAATGGGCATGTATGAAGTGTGGGACTATTTAATAGCTCCATTGGGTGTCAAAGCACATTTATTCAGTGACATTTTGTGACATATTTTGTGACATATAAGTATATGACAAGGCCCCAAGAAAGCTGATCTGGGCAGTACTGCAGTGGTTTGAAGTCCCAGAAACATTGGTAGAATTAGTACAGGCTTTGTACAAGGACCCAGTGACTCAAGTATGAAAAGTGTTTGGCCTCACTGAGGGGTTCCCAGTGGGAGTGGGTGTACACCAGGATTCAGCTCTGAGCCCACTGCTGTTCATACTGGTAATGGACTACATCAGCAAACAGGTTGGAGGGGTCAGAGCATCAAAGCTGCTGTATGCAGACGATGTGGCAGTACAAGCAGACTCTGAGCTAGAACTTCAGCAAAGGATAGGAGAGTGGAATGCAAATCTGAAGGCACATGGGATGAAACTAAGCACAGATAAGACAGTGGTAATGGCAGCAGATTGGGGAAATCAGAAGAAGCTGAGAATAGAGATAGATGGGAAGATAGTTGAACAGGTAAACAGTTTCAAGTATCTGGGAGGGGTGGTTGAGGAGAAGGGTAGTCTGAATGAAGAGGTCAAAGCTAGAATCAGAGGGGCTGCAGCCAACTGGCATAGAGTATCAGGTGTAGTCTATGACAGAAGAATGACAAAGAAGCTGAAAAGTAAGGTGTACAAGACAGTGGTGCGACCAGTACTACTGTATGGTACAGAAACCTGGGCAGTAAAGGCAGAACAGTTGAAGAAGCTAGAGGTGATGGGAAATTAAGTGCCTGAGAAAGGTGGAAGGATGCACACTGCGGGACAGGCGAAGAAACGAGGACATAAGAGCAGAAGCCAAAGTAGCTCCAATTGCAGAAAAGATCAAAGAGAACAGATTACAATGGTATGGGCACATGTGTAGAAAAGCAGAAGACAATCTGGTGAGGGAGATTTGGGACAGACAGGAAGAAGGTAAGAGGAAGCGAGGGCGTCCAGCAAAGAGGTAGATGGATTGTGTGAAAGAAGATCTGCGACAGTCAGGCATGAGTGTTGAAGAAGGCAGGAGAGTGGCACTGAACCGAGAGAGCTGTCGACAGTTAATACGATACCCTGACCCTATGTAAATGGGAAAAAGGGGGATGATGATGATTTTGTGACATATTTGAGACAGCTTTTTCAATGGAAATTTTTAATAGAGAATATGAAAAAAGGAAAAACTGTAACCTATAGAATCTTTGTGATAAAAGCATTTAACAGGGAAAAAAGAAATTTCATGTACAATTGTGAGCAGAGGTAAAAAGAGAGACTTTGAAAGGACATTTGAAAACTTTATGTAAATAAGTACTAGACATTGTAAAAGTTTATGACAAAAGCAGTTTGTAGACTGATGTCTGGGATTGTAATACTGTGTTAAAAACAAAGAAAAAAAATATGCCAAGTGTGATAATTGTGGAGGGGAATAAAGGTGTTATAAAATACTGGGGACAACCCTAAACATGTTTTTGTGGAAAAGGACATTTGATAAGTAACTGAGAGAAAAGAAAATGTTATATTTGTCAGGAAATGGGGCATGATGCAAAAAATGTGAATTGAAATGTTATAAATATAACAAAAGTGTACATTTATGGATGGATTGCAACAATGAAAAGAGTAAAGGAAGAGAAGAAAATGAACAGAGTGAATAAATTTCTGAGGTAGTAGAAATGGAAGAAAAAGAGGACATACGAGAAGGTAGTAAAAGAAAAAAAATTATATTGGTAAAAGGGTTAAAGACAGAGAAAGAAAATGTAAAGGGTTCAGTACAAAAGAAAAGCAAAAGAAAGGAAATGGATGAAAAAGAATGTATAAAGAATGTAATGGTCTGGGGTTGATATCATTAAGGTGTTTGACACTCTGACACAAGGTACAGTGTTTGATTCTTTTGTGAGGGAAAATGGCTAGGCTTAGAATGGCCTATTAAGAAAGCTAGCCAAGTAATTGGCTATGAACTTATGAAACCATGAATCTAAGGGAAAGGGAAAATGAAAATTTTAGAGTTCTTTCTGTAAATGTGAATAGTGATTTTGGAGTGGTGTAATACATGTAATGTAGATGTAATTATATTAGAAGAGACAATACTTTTAACAAATGAAGAAAGATTACAAACAGAGCTGTTAAAGGAAGAAAGATGATCCGGAAAAGATGTTCTGGAATAGCCATATTCAAATGAAGAAAGATTACAAACAGAGAAGCTAAAGGAAGAAAGATAATCTGAAATTTGGGAAATGAAAGGGGTTCTGGAATAGCCATATTCTTTAGAAATACAATAAAGATGTTAGATGCAACTTTAGCAAAAATGAGAAGATTAACCATTGTAGATTTACAATGGAAAGAACAAGTATATAGAGTTATCGCATTATATGCTTATACTAATTGTAAAGAAAGGGAAAGCTCGTTTCATTAGATTTTAGACTATGTAGTGGTAGATATGAATATTGTAAAACAGGAGACTTTATGATTTAAGGCACAAGCATAAAAGGAAAGGAAATGGTATAAGAAAATGTTAGAAGTAATAAGATGTGGTAGGTTAACACTGAGACAAAAATTCATGGACTTACAAAAAGGGGAATGTATAGAATTGAAATAGATTATTTTATAGTGTCAGAAGGTTTAGTTATAGAAGAAGCAGAGGTAGTTGAAACAGGATTTTTTGATCTTACAGTATGGTTGAGATAAAGGAAAACAAGGAATATATAAAAATAGGCAAAGGAATAAAATGGATAAATGAGAAGGCGTGAAATGAAGCAGGAAAGAGATTAGTAATGCAGTAATGGAATGATCATATTACTATAAGAACATTTTAACAACATTTGGTCTAAATGGTAGATGATATTTAAGGAAAAGTATAAAAATGTTTCTTACAGTGGCAATATGTGAGAAAAATAGAGAGAAAAAATATAAAAGAACATGTAATGATGCATTAGAAGATTTAGAATATAATGATAAAATACTTTGACAAAGAAAAATAATGATATGAAAGTAATTAAGCAAACACAAGAATCGTACTATAAGCAAAGTTATATTTTGCAAGGAAAAAGAACTAGTATTGAGTTATTTAAGCAGACTAGCAAAGGAAGATGGTAGTTCAATGAGAAAAATAAAAAAATGTAAAATAAAAGAATCAAAAACTCAGGAAAAAAATTAATAGTATTGTACAATTTGTACAAGAAAAGTTTAGAAAGAAAAAAAGAAGGTAGTGAAAAAACATGGAAAGTAAAAAAGTTAACAGAAAAAAAAGAATAAAGAGTTGTAAAAGGAGATTTCTATAATTGAGCTAGATAAAGTATTTAAATATAGATTGAGTTGCAGGACCAGACAGACTAGGGTATAAAATTTTAAGAGATTGGCAAAAAATATGTTTTAAAGATTTTGACTGAATAGTTAAATGAAGGCTTTATGTATAAAGAATTATGTAGTGGAATACTTACATTTATATGGAAGATGGACGACAGACAATAAATGGAGACTAATAGTACTGAATAATAATTCTTATAAGATCTGTATGAAAATAATACAAAAGAGACTCAAAACTAAAATGTAAAATATTATGGAAGATAGTATATGTAGTATAAATGGAAAGGGTCATCAAGAATTATTAATGTTAGAGAAATTGTGAATGATATGAATCGAAAAGAAGCAGCAAAAATCATGATAGGAGACCTTAATAAGGCATTTGACACAAATACACATGAAATCGTATGGGTAATAATGAAAGAATATAAGTGAGAATCTTAGGAAATTATGTATGTCAGTGTATAGTAATAATAAAGTAAAAATACTTGGAAATGGCTGGTTAAGGCAAGAAGTACATATGAAGAGTAGTGTAAGACAGGAATGTCCAATGAGCTGTGTACTCTCTACATTAGTTATGAATATGATAGTATCTGAAATAAATTAGAAAATGAAGGAGGCAGAGTATATAACACCTGATGGGTTAAGAATGCCAATCATGATTTTTGCTGCTTCTTTTCGATTCATAGCATCATTCACAATTTTTCTAACATTAATAATTCTTGACATAATTGCAAAAAAGAAAAAAAATTGGATAAAAGAAGTAATTTGCAGAAATGAGTTTCCAGAGGTAATAGGGATAGCTTCAGAAAAAGAGAAAAGTAAAGGCTTAGGTGATGTAGTAAACATAGGGGTATATATTGTACAAAGACTGAAATTTCTGTATTGGGTGTAACATTTGGGAATAAAGATATAAGTAGAAGTCAGTAGGAAAAAACAATAGAAGAAATAAAGTAAACCAGTCTATTCTGGAGAACACACAAGTTATTTAGAGAAAGTCTTATTTGATACATTCAGTAGTGATGGGATATAGCACCTTAGCAAGTGTATTTATGTTGCCAGCAGTATATAAAAAGAAATTATTGCAGATATTGTTTTCATTTATATGGGGTTCTTGATTAAACCCACTAAAAAGAGGAGTTTTGCATCTAAAGAAGGAGGAGGTTTAGGGTTAATTAATTCAGGTGTATATACTGCTTTATTAAATTTTTAATGAGTGTTAAAGTAGATAAAGTAGGTAAATAAAGATGAGAGATTAATAGTAAAATTGTATAAATATAAGTATGATAAATTTGGGGGTATGATAAAAAGAGTAAGAGAAAAGAGTGTATAACTAAAGAAATAAAATGTTACCAAGAAAAATAATTTTGTGGAAAATAAAAATGGATGATATAGAAAAAATATAAACATTTGGTATAAAAATGTAATCATAAAACATTATTACGTAAAACCACGGGAAAATCTAACAGATGAAAAAATAAAGCTGTAAAAATAAGAAGCAAATAGTGTACTTGGAAAGAATGTCCAGATTTTTTGTGGAGACTGATAATAGATAAATTGCTTGTGAAAGGAAATATGCCATATAAAAAGAAAAATGATAAAATATGTTTACATTGTCAAGAAGAAATAACTATGGAACATGTGTTTTTGAAATGTAAGAGTAAAAAACTTATGGGGAAACTATGTAAAGAAGGTTTTTTTGAAGATAAAGAAGTGGATAAAATAAACATGGATATGATTAAATATGGATATTATAAGAACAGAAGTAAAGCACCTTAAAAGAATAAATAGAAAGTTATTTTATGTTATATGGGCTATAAGAAACGAAAGAATAAGGGCCGGATTTATGAAAGCTTGCACGGAGTTGTAGATTAGAGTAAGACGTCAGACAGCCAGTATGTCTGACGAGCGATCCAGCAACAGCCAGCAGGGGCGTGCATGAGAGCTTCTAAAGCTACTCTTGCACGAACAGTGTCATGGTATGCAAATTACCTCATTTGCTGCTGAAAGCTATGCAAATGAGGTAAGTTTGCAATCCAGGAAACATTAACCTGTCCGTGGAAGAGTAGTGTTATTTGCAGAAATGTACTCCATTGGTAACGGAGTTTGTTTGTTTGTGTCTTTCGGCTTTTCCCGGTTAGGGGTCGCCACAGTGGAACTCCGGTCCGCTAATGATTGGTAGTGGATTTTTACGTACTGGGTTACCAGCCCTGATGCACAACCTTCAATGAAGGCACGCCCCATTCATGTATGCCTCCACACAGAAGACGCTCTAGCTGAGAATCGAATGGGACAACGTCTTGCTATGAGGCGACAACGCTACCGCAGCACCACCACCACAGTCTTACCGTTCTGCAAATTGCTAAATGGAGCTATGACAGTTCCAAATAAAGGATGCATCCATTTGAGGAAGTATGCCAATGGCCAAATATAAGGCCATTAGCATTTTAAAATGTTTAAAATTATTAAAATCTAATTTTTCCCCCCAATCTCCGATGTTTAAGCATAGCCCCGCGCAAACGTGCGGCGCTTAAAAAACAATAAAATAATTTCAAAATAGCAAAAATAGGCATTTCACTAAAAAGCTTATCCTGCCTTGCAGGTGAATGGCAAGCTGAAGACAACATGGCCACTGAGTACTGGTTGCTAAGGGGGGGAAGCTCAGTGTGAGAGATGTAACCAAGAATTAGTAGGCAATCCTATGCAAATGAGGATAAGGATAGTGAATCCCAATTTTCCCCAGCATGTGAGCCATGTCCCAAGAGTGTAAGTGTAGGAGTAGGTGAGTAGTAGAGTAAAAGATAGGTGACATCATGTGGGGGTATGTCAGAAAGGCTGTATCCTTACTGGAGCACAGTGTCCTGTGTTTTTCCTGAGTTGCTCAGGATTGCAAGAGGCATGTCTACAGTTATCCTTTTTGAAAACCAGAAACCAAAGGTGTACGCCATCAAAATATCTGAAATTGCTTGCAAACGGGCACACAGCGTGTGCGCGGCGCTGCCCCGGGCGGAAACAGAAAGGTAAAAGGAAGGAAAAAAAGTAGTAGGAAGTTAACCAAGGAGAACTAGTAGAGCTGCCAGGTGAAATATATCAGAATCAGCCAATTACACAGGCAGCATACTAGCCCAGCACAGCACTTTAAACTCAGCAAACAACATTCTTCCCTGTTTGTTCCAAAGAACTCTGTAACACTGCAGTATACAAAGAGGGAAAGGTTAAAAACTTTAAAGTCAGACAAAATGTTAGGAGCTGCTCTTGCTATCATAAACCAACATGTGCAAGGTGCTGAGGGTGGTGATGTTGTGAATGCTGCTGAGCAACCCACAGTGAGGAGACGGAGAGAGTGTACAGACCCGGGGTAACCTACCAGGAGCTACATGAGCTGGAGATAGTGGAGCGCTATAGGGTGGACAGAGACCTCCTGCAGCAAATTGTTGAGCTGTGCCGGCCACGCCTCACACACAGAACCAACAGAGGGGAACCCATCCCAGTGGATACCAAGGTATGTGGTGGCCTAAGAATACTAGCTATGGGTACCTTCCAGAGACCAACTGGTGATATGATGGGGATTTCACAGGCATCAGCATCCAGGGTACTGCACCAGTTCCTGGATGCCATGTCAGCACATGTCAGTGAGCACGTATATTTCCCCAATTCCCGTGAGGCATTGGCCAGCAATATGCATCTTTTCCACCAAATAGCAGAATACCCTGAGGTAGTGAGTGCAATAGACTGCACGCACATACACATCAAAGCACCACCCGGTGAGTGGGGTAGGGTCTACATCAACTGCAAGGGCTTCCCCTCCATCAATTGCCAGGTCATGTGCGATGACCAGGGCATAATAATGAAGGTGTGTGCTGGCTGCCCTGGAAGCTATCACGATTCCCACATCTGGCATCTGATGCAGCTGTACCAGAGATTTGCCAATGGGGACATCCCTGATGGTCATCTGGTGTGGGATGCTGAATACGCACTGGAGCCATGGCTGATGACACCCATCAGAAATGCACACACACCAGAACAAGAACTCCATAATGAGGCACACGCACAAACAAGAAACATTATTGAGCATGTGTTTGGGATGCTCAAGTCAGGATTCCAGTGCCTGGACACATCTGGTGGAGCCTTGCAGTACTCACCAACTACATGTACCCAAATTGACAAGGTATGTGCCATGCTACACAATATGCTCCTGTGAAAACAGCTGCAGTGGGAATAGCATGGGACAGGGCCAAACAGCCCCCCACCATTGTTAAGGCCTGCACAGGAACAGCGTGACTCAGAGGACGAACAACCTGAGCCCGCCCCAGTAGGCAGAAAGAGGCATGCCCAGTATGCCCTGGCTTGGCAAAGAGGCAACACATAGCACATTCACTGACTCAGTAGGAACCCTGGAAATGACACCTCTCTCTGACTTGCACATACAGTAAAAGGGATGCCTAACTTGACACTACCTGTTTTCAAACATGTATAGGGAGTGTACTATGTGCATCCAACATAGTCAGCCCTGCAGCACCACCTGAGGCATGAGTACCCTATTTTAAGAAATATAAAGTACTGCTAAGCACCTTTTACCAGTATTGAGCATATTTAAATACAATTGCGCATAGCTGCGCACCACTCTAACCAGTGCAGCATCGGGCAGTATTGGGCAAAGTCGGGCAAGGTCGGGCAAAGTTGAGCAAAGTCAGGTAAACACGCTCACACCTGCTTTACTGTTCCTTAAGCAGTCTGGTCTGCCCAGCAGGAAAATAAAAAGCAGTGACAGGGCTCGAACTCAGGATACTGTGCACTATAGTCACAGTACTGAATCACTAAGCCATGTCAGCATTACACTGGCACAGACACAACTTAACTCACTCACACATACCAGTTGGGGGAGGGGTCACATACCTAACAGTCACAGCCAGCAGGACAAATGTAGACAAACGCAAACACAAACAAATGCTGTATCATGCCCTCTAAAGAGGCATATGAGTAACCTCCCCCCAGTCCTATGCAGACAGATAACAGCAGGCCAGGCAGTGGAATGTGGGTTGGGTATGCTATGAAGTCACAAACTAATATGCGTGTAATTGGAAGCTAACGTCTGTAGTGTAGTGGTATGTCTCAAGCCAGTACGATAGGCAACAGTACAGACTGAACTGGAGTACCAGACATAGTAGTGCAGGCCTAGCAAATGTGTATAAGTGTCAGGTGAACCCTTCATCCTATGTGCACCCACAGTAACAATCAGGTGTGCCCCCCCCAGGTAGAAATGTACAAATAATAGCTGTCCCCACTGTATGTAAAATGACTCATGGATACCCTGCAGGCACACTGTGCTTCCTGTCAATGTACAACACAAAGGTGAGCCCTGAAGTAAAAACCAACTTGATTTTCACACACTCATATAGTATATATGCTCATACTGGGCATGCTCACACACTTGAACTAATTTAGCAAATTTCAGTCAGCAACATACTGAAAGGTCATACTGGGCATGCTCACACACTTAGGCCATGTCTGAGTACAGCAGTGGGCCACACATATCTGGCAGTTGCAGTTCTTACTCCAGACACTTGTCACTATTCACCAATCCTGCCTTGTGCACACACTGATATGAAAACAGACCCATATAATATATTGGACACCTGTCATAATCAAACTATGTACTCCAAGTACTTAAGTTGTTCAAAGAAAGTGAAAAATCAAAGATCATCAATAATACTCTGATCAGTATCATCAAGAAACAATGAGCACTCCTAACATTATCCAAGCCATGGTCAAAGAGTCCATAGAGAACCATGAAGCTGTCTTTCGCTATGTCATAAATATCAATGTAAACTCATATATGTTCTGAGTCAGTACAAACTGTAAATGAATACATGTACATGACTGACATTGCCAACATCTTGTCAGACAGGTTCATACATATTTACCCCCTTCTCACTGACAAAAGGGCCCATTATCATACCTGGAGATTGTGAAAACCCAGAAATCACATATACAGTGGTTAAACAGCTCTTTCTAAACCTAAAAACACGGTGTGTATGGCATAACATGGTTTCCCTGGCTGTGTCATATGTGAACTCCAAAACAAACAGACCCTGCACCTGAACAGTCTGTTGAGACTCACCATCTGTACAGGATATGAAACTGTTCAATGGGTTACAGCAACGATTGGCACACTCCACGAGTGTTGGTGCACAACAGACCATGGGTACTATTGTCTTATAAGCCTAATAAGCCTGATGTGCAAGGCCATGGAGTCCATCATTATGGAACTCATAAACAGAGCTATTGAGAGCCTACAAACACCCAACCCTACCCATTTTGGTTTGGTCAGGGGCAGATCATGGTTCCTAAACCTGCTAGACAGTTTTCAAGGCAGTCATCCAGGACATGCATCAATGAAATGAGCTACACACGGCCTACATAGACCTTGAAAAGCCCTTTTCCAACATCCCACACACATGTTTTATCCACAAAATCAACAACCTGTGCATAAACACATATGTCATCTGATGGATTGAAAACTGGGGCACAGATACATCCCACAAGGTAAGAATTGTGGTCTCCTGTTCAAGCTGGTAACAACTGCTGTCCCCCATGGCTCAGTCCTGGGACCCCTCCTGTCTGGTGTATACTTTTCAGAAATACAGTCAAACACGAGGGCTATGTTTAGCAAGGTTTGTGGATGACTGCAAAAAGGTTGTCATAATTGATGTTTGGGATAAGAGACACATCCTTAAAAAGGGTCTCAGTCAGACAGATGTGGTGTCAAACTTATGGGTTCGAGCTAAAGTCATACAAATACCACATAGGTGCCAACACCCTAAATTTGGAGGTAATAATAAGGGATCTATGGGCACATGTGGATAGTCATCACTACTTCCAGAAACACATTCACAAAGTGGTTAGAAAATGATGCTATATGTTCCCACAAACTGCCAAGGTCTTTGCATGTAGGTCAAAGGAGGTTCCCTCTACTCATCAGTCATCAGACCCATCATAGAGTACCACAACACACTTGCGATGAATCTGACTAGGCACCTTCAGCAGCTGGAAAGACCACTGACGTACCTCAACAAGAGCATTACTGGCCTCAAAGAGTTGCCCCATGCAACAAGACAGAATTTAACTCAATTTGTACTCTGTTGCATACTGTCTACTCAGGTGATCTCTGCCCAACAGACAGGTCCATGTCCAATGCAGAACAGATGTACATGTGCTATCTGAAGTAACCCCAAGCTCACTGTACTACATGTTCTAGGGATATCATCATCACAACAATAAATAGAACATGTTGGAGGGATACATTAATAACTCACAGACCTCCCTTTCTTTGGAACAGGCTCCCTCCCAACCTACATTAAGCTGAGACCCTCACTGACACTCTTCCAGAGAAGCCTTGATGAGTGTATGTGAAACTGAACAGTCACACCATGGATCACTTCATCAGCTCTACTACACAGAGGCCTGGGGAACTAACTCCATGGGTGGTGATAGCTGCACACTCTGGCCATACTAATATATGCCTTCAGGCAGATAGCCTATTGCCTACCTACATACCTATATATATATATATATATATATATATATATATATATATATATATATATATATATATATACACCAAAGATGGATGGGCAGAGATGTGTGTAAGAGGGTGACCATGACAGGGAGCCATCCAGGACTGTCCCAACCAGCACACATCCCAATGGCACAAAAGACATGAGGTGCACATCTCACCCAGTGTACATAACAGTCACAAATATCTGTAAGCATTACAGTGTATGTGGTCCATGTGCCTTCTTTAGAACATGACGGTACAATGAAGTACATATCTACTATCTGTAGACATGTACCTGTCACATAGTCTACTACATACCAATGAACCTATATTCAGTAAGGCATATATTAGCCTAGGCAAGTTGTGCAGCTTTCACCACCCCATTGGGTAGTCTCCCAAGCCCTCATTCTAATAGTTAGTACCCTAACCCCTTTCTAGTGGGACTGCTGATGTGATCCCTGGTATGAATTGTCAGTTTCCCATCCACTCATCAAGGTTCCTATTGAAGAGTGTCAGCGAGGGGCTCTGTCTGATGTACATTGGGACTCTGTTCCACAGTAAGGCATGTGGAACTCTATCCCACCAGCATGTTGTATTCATTGTTGTGATGAGGTTCATATCCTTGGAGTGTGTAGGGCGACTCAATTTTGTTATCTGTAGATGGAGCATGTTCAGCAGTTATGTGTTGGACATGGCTCTGTATGTTAGGCAGAGTGTGCCTCTGAGTAGGCGGTACGGAACGAAGAACAGATTTAGTTTTACCAGTTGTGTTGCATAACACAACTGTTTGAGGCCAGTAATCCTCTTGGTGAGGTACCTCTGTGGTCTCTACAGCCGCTGGATATGCGTAGTCGAGTACATCCAAAATGGTGCATTGTACTCAATGATGGGTCTTATGACTTAAGAGTAGAGGGCCACCACTACCTCTTCGGATCCTGATGCAAACCCTTTGTTGATTAGGTGGGCCACATAGGATTTCCCAATCACTTTGGCAACATGGTTGTCAAAGGAAAGATGACTATGTACTTGTGTCCCCAGATCCCTTATTACCTTGTCAGTTTTAAGGGGGTAACACCCTATGTGGTAGTTTGTGTGTACTTTGTTTTCACCAAAGGGGATCACGATGCTTTCCTCCACATTGAGCTTGAGGCCATGATTCTGGCACCACACATCTGTCTCATAGAGTCCCATCTGGAGAATATTTGTGTAATCCAGGGAATCTATTATGGCAAACACTTTACAGTTCCCAGCAAACTTAGTCAACCACAACCCTCCTGTGTTGGCATGTACATTTGAGAAGTCTATACCAAACAGGAGGGACCCCAGGACTGAACCCTGGGGTCCACCACTTGTTACTGGTGTAGAGTCTGACATGTAGCCAGCAACTCTTAGTTTGTGGAATCTATCTGTGAGCCAGTTTGCAATCCTTCTTGTGATGTATGGATTCATGCCCAGGTTGGTGAGTTCATCTATGATACCTGACTGGGGAATGGTGTCAAAGGCTGTAATGAGGTATAGGTAGGCTGTGTTGAGCTAATTTCAATCATCTGTAGCCTGGGTAACGGCCTCAAAGAAATCCACCTAGTTCAGGAGGTGTGATCTGCATATGATGAAGCCAAACTGGGTGTGCTCAACTGCGTGAAGGTTCACAATCTCTTTATTGTTGACTTCCATTATGATTAGCTCCATTGCCTTAAAGAGCAGACTTGTCAGGCTCATAGAGCATGAATGCCAAGGGGTTTTTGTAGCCCCACCCCTGTGGAGTGTGAAGAATGTTGCTGTGCAACATTCTATGGGTACATATCCTGTACAGAGCATCTAGAGAGAGGTGTAGGTATCCTTGATGAATATGGATACATCCCCACCCTATGTGTTATGATCCAGGTCCTGATGCTAGAAGGTATGGAATGAGTAGTATCCTGGTAGTGCTGGTGTGCTCTCTGGAGCCTTTAACTAGGTTTCTGTTAATGCACAGATATCAATATTCTCCATACTGAGATGTGCCTCGAGTGTGTGCATCTGAAGGCTGAGACTTCTGGCAAGGAGTTGCATTTAGCTAACTTTGTGGTTATTTGTGTTGGTTATGGGGTTTGGTTTGTCCTGAGTGACCGGTGTTCCACACCTGAAGTCAACAGCTCATTAGTCCCATCTGACCATAAGCTAATTACCCTACACATCCACATTCTGGACCCATGCCTCATTAAGGAAGCCATGTTAAAAAAATGTCTCCAAAGACAACTTCATGCTTCTTAAGACAGAAGTGCTGAACTTCAGGATACCCATGCAGATGGACAATACTGTTAAGACTACTGAATCCTGTTGGACATGCTCCACTTAAAGAAATCCCAATCCCTCCAAGCGTTGGCCCCAAAACCTAGACTGAAATGCTAAAGGAGGGGGGTGTATCTATTTTCATAAAGGATACCCACACCTCCAGGTTAGTGGCACAGCACGAGGCCTTGGAGACCATGCAAGTGCAACTAACATTGGGCAAAGCTGCTTATCAGATCGTAGCCTGCTATAGATCACATACCTTGTCTCAGGACCCTCACTCAGTATTCCTGAGAACACTGGGAAATATAAAGGTCCTACCAAACACCATGGTATGAGGAGATTTCAACTACACAAACATTGACTGGGAGAATTATTCAAGTAGAAAGTCCTTTGCCCAATGCTCCCTAGAGTTTATAGACTCAAATGGCCTGGAACAGCTGGTCACCATGCACACTAGAGGTGACAACATACTGGACCTGATCATCACCAACATGGGGGATCAGTGTTCCACACCAGAGGTAAACCCCTCTCTCGTAATATCAGATCATGAAGTAATCACACTGGACATACACATCCCAAACCCCCCCCCCCAATCAACAAAACCACTGTGAAAAACTTTTCAAAAGCAAACTTCACACTTCTCAAGACTGAAGTGGAAAGTTTCAAAGCCCCCTTGCTACAGGATAATACTATCTAATCTGCAGAATTCTTTACAAGTGCATTCTGTGAGCATCTACAGGGATGCATGGATCGAGCCATCCCAATTAAAACCAAGACTCACTCCTCCAAAAAGAAGAAACCAGTCTGGTGGTCCTTGCCCATAAATAAGCTATACAACAGAAGGAGGAAACTAACACATGATAGAGCAAAATTCCAAAAAGGAAAGGCATCACTGCTCATTATTAGCAAGAAACTACGATCGCTCATAAAATAATCCAAGTCCATTTTCTAAAGAAAAATTGGCACAGAATCTAAAGATAACCACAATGCCTTCTTTAATTATATCAAACATGTAGGTGGCAACTCTCAGATATGCTTTCAGCTACTGCAAAATGGCAAAAAATACACTGAACCAACTGACATTGCCAACATCCTGGTGGACATGTTCAGTGCAAACTTCTACCCCCCTCACCCCCAAAAGGGCCCGTGTCCATCCCAGAAGAATGCAGAGCCCCAGACTTCATGGACATGCAGGTAAAAACAGCCCTCTCCAAAGCTAAGAACACAGCATCAGTGGGACTGGATGGTGTCCCAGGCTGCGTCTTACACGAGCTCCAAAAGGAACTAAACCCTCACCTACATTCACTGTTCAGACTCAACCTTACCACAGGCTATGTAACCAAAGAATGGTGTACAGCAACAGTCATCACCCTCCACAAAGGTGGTGCCACAACAGAACCTGGGAACTATCACCCTATAAGCCTGACCAGCCTGGTCTGCAAAGCTGTGGAACGAATTATCATGGAACTCATAAACAGAGACATTGGGAACCTCCAGATACTGGACCCTACTCAATTTGTCTTTGTTAGACAGATCCTGCCTCCTAAACCTAGTTGACTTCTTTGAAACAGTTACCAAAGCCATAGATGAAGGGAAGGTAGTCCACACAGCCTACCTGGACCTCACTAAGGCCTTTGACACCATTCCCCACTCTGGCATCATAGACAAGCTTACCAGCTTGAACATTAATCCCTATGTCAGAAGATGGGTGGCCAACTGGCTCACGGATAGAACACACATGGTCAGAGTTGCAGGTGCCATGTTCGACTCTAAACCAATCCCAAGTGGCATCCCACAGGTCTAGGTCCTGGGACCCCTCCTGTTCAGTATATACGTCTCTGAGGTACAGGCAAGCACGGGAGGACTTTGGCTGACCAAGTTCCCAGATGACTGTAAACTGGGGGCCATAATCGACGCTCTGGCTGATGCAGACATCCTCCAGAAAAGTCTTACAGAGACAGATACCTGGTGTCAAAACCATGGCCTCAAGCTGAATGGCAAAAAATGCATAGTCATCCCCTTTGGAAAAAAAAAAGTGCCCACAAATTACCACATAGGTGGTAATCCACTAGGTACAGAAAATGTAATTAGGGACCTGGGGACCCACGTAGATAGTAACCTCTCCTTTCATAATCACATTGGCAAAGTGGTTAGTTATTCCTTCTATGTAGCCCACCTAATCACGAAAGGGTCCACCTCTAGATCAAGAGAGGTCATTGTGCCCCTCTACTCATCACTCATTAGGCCCAAAATAGAATACAATGCCCCATTTGGTATGTACCTTAATTGGCACATGCAACAGCTGGTAAGACCACAGATGTACTTCACCAAGAGGAATCTTGATGAGTGGATGGGAAATTGTAAATTACCCCTGGGATCACTTCAGTGACCCTGCTAGACAGAGGCCCAGGAAACTAATTTAAAAGGGAGGTGAAAGACAACACATTCTGGCTAAGCTTATAAATGCCCTTGGGCAGATAGCCTAGTACCTACCTATGAATCTACACACTCTTGGGACCTAAACCTTGTCACCACAATAAACAGAACATGCCAGAGGGATAGATTCCTGTCCCACAGAATTCACATACTCCAGAATAAACTACCTATCTACATCAAACAAAGCTCCTCATTAGCACTCTTCAAGGAAAATCTTGATTATTGGATGGGAAATAGGAAATTCACCCTGAAGATCACTTCTATGTCTCTGCATGACAGTGGCACAGGAAAATAAATGTCTTGGGTGGCAAAAGCCAGGGTACCTTTTTGGCTGGCCTTGTATAGGCCCCAGGACTGATAGACTCGTACCTACCTATGAACCTTGCCAAAAAAAGGTAATATGGGGACAGCATGAGCCTTGGCCAGTATTCAGAAGCATAGGGGCGACAGGTGCAAATCATCTGTAGTGAATCAACAAGGCTTGTCTATCATGTCATCACAGGCAAACAGAGACTGGATCCCCTTTGAATGACACCAGAAGCTCAGCCAATTGTTGAAGTTTATCATCTTTCTGTTATATTGCAGTATTGTGTAGGTGAAGGTAAGATGCTACTCAAGGTTTGACCCTGTGTGTGCCAGCATGTGGTGCTATGGTCATGGCCTATGCATACAATACACTCACAATACACATAATATGATAAGCCTGCTGAGGTTAGCAAATGTGAAAAAAACATTTGTGCAAACTGTCAGCAAGTAATGTCTGTATTGCACCCTGTAACTCCATATTGCTTGCTGAAGTGCAGAGATGTACTTAGTTTGGATTAAGAACACTGCACTTGCCAACTGTGTGTGTGTCTCCCTGGGGAGAAGCAACCTTTTTGGAGACTACTCAAACACCTTAAAAGTGGTATACTCATCTTTGTCAAGTCCAACGATGTCACTATCCTACAAATATACCTGTGGAAAGGTGAAATCCCAGTAATGTGTATAGTGCGTCGTGTAAATGCATTTTGCTGTAGTGTCATAATGTAGTTGGGTAGGGGTTTGAATCCTGCACCTGTCAGCTATGTTTGTATGTGTGTCACCCTGGGGAGGAGCAACCTTTATGGAGACTACTCAAACACCTTAAAAGTGGTATACTCATCTTTGTCAAGTCCGATGATGTTGCCATCCTACAAATATACCTGTGGAAAGGTGAAATCCCAGTAATGTGTATAGCGCATTGTGTAAATGCATACTGCTGTAGTGTCATAATGTAGTTAGGTAGGGGTTTGAATCCTGCACTTGCCAACTGTGTGTATGTGTGTCTCCCTGGGGAAGAGCAACCTTTTTGGAGACTACTCAAACACCTTAAAAGTGGTATACTCATCTTTGTCAAGTCCGATGATGTCACCATCCTACAAATATACCTGTGGAAAGGTGAAATCCCAGTAATGTGTATAGCGTGTTGTGTAAATGTGTACTGTTGTAGTATCATAATGTAGTTAGGAAAGAGTTTGAATCTCGCACTTGCTGACTGTGTGTGTGTGTCTGTGCTCCAGATGTGTGACACAGTTGGCCAATGTGGAGTAGGTTTTGATTTTTATAGTGTATAACATATCACAATGACAACTGTATGTGCATTACACCTGTAAGGTAGCTGTGGGGCAAATCCATACACATACATGTGACCTCAAGTATTTCATAGGTGGGTACTCTGTTTTCTCCATGAACGCATGTGTTATCTTTGCCAGAGCATGCTGGCACTTTCCAGACTTAAGGTCACTTCTGTATGCTTGAGACAAGCTTAGCCACTGCAGTGATCCCTGGGCTATGGCTTCCGTTTCACATCCACTCATCACAGTTTCTATTGAAGAGTGTGAGTGAGGGTTTATGCTTGAGGTATATTTGAAACCTGTTCCAAAGCAAGCAAAGTCTGGCAAAGATGACTAATCATTATAGGTATGCAACAACCTCTGTGGATCTGCTTGCAAACCCTTTATTGCTTATGTGCTCCACGGAGGGATTTCCAAAACCCTTTGGTAATGTGATTATCAAAGGAGAGATGACTTAACACATGGCTCTATGTATACATTAGTACCTGTTCTACATTTTGGGGGCAACTACCTATGTGGTACTCTGGGGATACTTTGTTTTCTAAAAGTGGATAACTATGCTTTCTTAGACTTATAGCTTTACAGCATGAGTTTGACACGAGGTATGTATCTGTATGATACCCTTTTGGAGGATGTGTGTGTCATCTGGAGAATAAAGTATAGTCCACAGTATGCATTTTCATCAAACGTGGGCAGACATATCCCTACTGTGTTTGCTTGTCCCTAAGAAAGCTATATGCCAAACAGGAGTGGTCCCAGGACTGAGTGCAGGTGAATACCACTTGTTACTGGCTATTGTACATGGAGGCTGCAAATGTTACTGTGTGTCCTACATCTGTGCATCAGTTGTCAAACCATCATCTAACAATCTTTTATGATCAGTCTGATGAGGTTATGTCTAATACCAGTATGTGAGATAGGTATGATTTGCTGGTGAGCTATAGCTTGGCTGTGTTGACCTCCCCATCCTCACATATAGCCTTGTTGACTGGCTTGAAGTCTACTAGGTGTAGGAACCATGATCTGGCCTTTAGAGAACCTAAGTGGGTATGGTGCAGTGTTTGCAGGTTTATAATGTCTCTGTTAATGAGTTCCATAATGCTGTGCTCCATAGCCTTCCAGATAACATTGGTCTGGCTTATAGGGTGAGAGTTTCCAGAACCTGTTGTAGTTCTACCCTTAATCAATTTATGTTAACATTTGCACTGTGTGTGTCGAGGGTGGACAGGTTTAAGAATAAGTATATTAGAGGGTCAGGCCAGGTTTGAAGGTTAGTAGACCATGCCAGATAGGCAGGAATAAGTTGGTTTGTACATGTGTTGAGGAGGGATGCAGAGTATATTGTGAAATAGATGCTAAGGATGAAGCCGCCAGGTAACAGGAAAAGAGAAATGCCTAAGATGAGGTTTATGGCTGTGGTGAGAGAGGACATGCAGGTGGATAGTGTGACAGTGCAAGATACAGAGGGCAGGAAGACATGGAAACAGATGATGTACTGTGGCGACCCCTAATGGGAGCATCCGAAAGGAAAAGACGACATTGTAGCTCAACCCTTGTGGACTGTGAACACCATTACCATACGTCATTTCACATGTATGTAACCTATATAGAGGCTCCATCTGGACAGAGTGTTTAGGTGAGTGGTGACTTCATATGTCAGCTTGTGTATGACACAGCCAGGGACACTGTCCAGTACCATTGCCACTGTGGTGTGGACCTTGTTACAGAGATGTTTTAACTAGAGTGTCTGTGAATCATCAGGTATTATGTTCTGCAGGTCTGGAAATGTGGCCCTTGTATAGCGACAGGGTGGTGAAATCCGCATTCAGACTGTCTGACAAGGAATTGGTAATGTCAGTCAGATACGTGTACTTTGTGACCATTTACATTAACTGTGACCCAATCTGAGATTTCCCCTGTAGATTATGAACAACAGTAAAGACAGCTTTAGTGTTGTCTTTGGAATTGTTGCCATTTTGTATTTTGAAGCTTGCCTTGTATGTTTGAGGGATTGAATTTTCCAAATGATACTGACCAGAGAGGTTATCCCTTCTTGGTATGTAACTCTTTTTGGTATAACATCACACCTTCTATTATATATTTAGTTTATGGCATGGGTCCATGAGACTAATGCACTTTTACTGTATAAGTGAGAATTTCTTGTGTTTTGGATAGCACAGTCCATGCAACCCTGTAGATGAACAGTGTACATTAATACAGTATTATGCAGCTGGGACACTGTTAACCTTAGTAATGCAAACCAATGGCAGATAGGAACAACAGCATCACCCACAGCACAGTGTCAACCCATGTCATACACACACGTGTACTCAAGTTCCAAAACGTGTGTAGTACAATGCATACTGGCCACCAATAGAAACTATGGAGTGTTAACACTGGCCAGTACAGGGCATGTCACCCTGCCCATGTGTCCAATATGCACGTACATGCAGACAGTGCAACTCCACCATGTTCACAAATGTACACCTGCAAACCTGTGCTGCACACATCCCACACTTACTGTCCACTGTATAACACATGCTGACACAACTGCACACATCAGCCAAGTGGCACATGGGCAAACAAAACACAGTTGGAATGAACACTGGTGGAAACTATACAACATTGCTAATTACAGCTTTAATGCATCATGCCTGCTCAGCTACACCTTCAAGGATATCATTACACTTTACTGCTGACAACATGCTACACATTCAACCATTGCTATACTTTATCAAACTCACCCTGTGCATCAGCACCATGTTAGCCTGTTCCTGCATCAATGTTACAGATGACAGGAGGTGGTACAGGTTTCATCATATGCACAGGGTATGTTGCTGGTTTGCCAGAGGCCTACACTGAGCCATACAATTGACATGTGTGTGTGTGTGTGTGTGTGTGTGTGTGTGTGTGTGTGTGTGTGTGTGTGTGTGTGTGTGTGTGTGTGTGTGTGTGAGGTCCATGAGTAATGTTATGGGCCAATGTTGATGTAATGTGTGCGGGTATGTGTTTGTCCTAGGTTTCTGGTGTGTCTGCATGCACACAGTTCCACCATCTGGCTACCATATATGGGGATTTGTGGGACAGCTACAGACTGTACCTGGCAGGCTTTACAGATCTCCGTCTCTGGCTATGGATACGGAACCTGTGCCTGGCAGGGGTTCTGCAGACAGTATCAGGTACTAATCCAGACTGGGTACTATCCTCAGAGGTTGACATATGTCCACTGAATCCAGGTCCCTGCTGGGACTGGCCAGAGCCACGTGCACGTGGTCTTCTAGGACGGTCTGTGGACAGCTCCCCCCAACATTGCTGGGGCTGGTACTGGCACTACGGGAGTGGCTGTGACTTGCTGGACATCCACGGCGACCTCCAGCTGCTGATGTTGCTGGCATGCGTCGACATCTCAACTGTCCCGCACTGTCCTGACACATGGACATGACATTGTGTAGGGCATCCAATGTCTCACCCCAACACCTATCAATGACCTCAGTGTAATTACGTATGGCACCTGCTAGATCATGGATACTGTAATTTACAGAGGTGTTATGAGCCCTCTGTGCCCTTAGTCCCTGTCTGGTGTACCGCTCCATTCATGCCTGTGCCTCCATGACAGCCTGGAACATGCGTGTGGTTAAAAGAGTTGTGGCACTTCTGCCAGTGGCATGATGACCAGCAGTGCTCTGACGAAAACCCCTGGGCATCTGCCTATGTGGTACCATTCCAGACATCTGGCTATGGCTGCTGTGTCCTGATACATGTGCCATAGATACCACACTGTCCTGGCCAGTGCCAACCGTACACTGTCCCTCAGCTAAGGGCAATGGTGATGATGGATGTACAGGCAGTATGACTGTGTGCATGGATGGGGTGGAGACTTGTGTACTGTCAATTGGTGGCCCAACAACAGACCCTGACAAACCTGCCTGTGCCTCAACACACCTATCCTCATGATCACTGTCTGTCTCAGTGACATCAGGTTCCCTGCTGTACTGAACCAGCCCCACCTCAGCAGCTGTGAGAGGAAAACAAGAAACACACTTTAAGACCTGAACATGATGTCAGACCACATGCGCACATACACACGTGCACATGCACATGCACGCATGCACACACACAAATACACTCCCCCCTAAAGCAGACACACACACACACACACACACACACACACACACACACACACACACACACACACAAAAAACACCAGCAATCTCAGAACATACACAATTGCAGGTGATGGTGGGGTACAGTATCACAAGCAAAACAGTCATATCACACATGTCAGCACTGAGGACATGTGTTGCTCAACAGCATGCAGTGCAAGTGTAGACAGTCCTTGTTACTAACACTATACATGGATTTGATGCATGTGTTTTGTTATTAGGTGATTGACCTCCCCATGGAACACAATGCTTACATGGACACAACATTGCTGAGCAAGTATTCAAAACTCTGTAATGTACTGTGCACCATAACTCACAGGTCTACATACCATGGCTGGATGTGTATCTGTGTGTCAGATAGGTATCCAATGCTGATTACAGCCTCTGTGTCTTTAGCAAGTAATTGTGGACACAGTTTTAGCACATGCATGATGTGTATTCACACATCATCATCAGTGATGCATGTATAATTGATGGAATACCATTCACCCACATACCCAATGTGCAGTAGGTATGGTGAGTGTATATCATATTGTGGACATCCCAGTGTCATACATGGCATGCTAAAACACAACTGCATATTTAAACATCACACATAGCCAATGTGTGTCATATGACCCAGCCACTCAATAGCATCACAAGACATATATGTGTCAGTTGTGCAAATGGTGATTGGTATGCATATTATTTAGAGGTGCATATGTTTGCACACACACAACATTGAGGTGTATAGCAATGAAAGCTATGTGTAGTACTGTGGTTACAGTAACTGGATTGGGTATAGTACCATAGGCCATCATCATGAAGCATCATGTGGTCACTCAAGGCTACAAATGTTTCCCAAACCAGCACTAATCATGCTGTACTGGAACTGTACTACTTTGGCTACATTTACCATTTCACAACCAGTTGTTACATGGGTTTGTAAGGAGGCCAATAAGGAGCATTCCCTGACACGAATGTGTAGTGTGTTGCAGAGTGTTTAAATGCCCCATGATAGGCCTCTACCCCTCAGGTATATTATGTGTAATGTGTGGATCAGATTTTGGATACTGGCGTGTGTCTTTACAGAGGGTTTGGGAATCCTTTATGTGTGTAGCATGTTAAAATGCTCTGTGTATGACATAGTTGTGTATGTTATGTGCATGTTGAGTAAGTAATTTACTTGTCCATTTTTTGTGGGATTGCATGTGTTTGAGGT